>NW_028245633.1:0-1000 GCF_964263255.1 Lissotriton vulgaris
TATTGTACAACCTCACTGTAGTTGTCCTGGAGAGTAGTGCCCTAAATTATGCCCAGTTCTGACCGGTATTCACAGTAGGCATTTAGGAGACCTAAAGTTAGGAGTCCTAACTTTACTACTACTAAATTGAGAAAAATCCTAATTTTAAGACTTTCAGTATTCACAGAAGGCATTTAGGAGTCCTAAAGTTAGGAGTCCTAACTTTACTACTCCTAAACTGAGAAAAATCCTAACTTTAGGACTTTCGGTATTCACAGAAGGCATTTGGGAGTCCTAAAGTTAGGACTCCTAACTTCTGTGAATACCGAAATGAGTAAGTGTCTTCTGTGAATACCAAAATGAGTAAGGGCCTTCTGTGAATACGAAAATGGTAGTAAGTTTAGGATTTTGTCTTAAGTTTGTTCTGTGAATCGGGCCCAAGGTGTTTAGTTTTGTATAGGGGAACAGATTGACACTGCGAGGTGGGATAGAGTACCCTCACTGTCATTGTGATTCTAAACGATATCCTGAAATGTTCTTACGGTATGCCAGTATTGTTATGTTTATTGTAGAAATGCAATAAAAACGTTTATAAAATATATATTTTGACTGAAAAGTTAGAACAGAAGAATGAAAAGAAATCAATACAAAAATGAGCTGCCTTAAGTTTCAGTGTTGGTAGTATGGAAAGCTGGACAGCACCCAATACACTTTTATGGGGAAGAAAGCAGACATTATTGGACCTGCCAAGTGAGCAAATGCAATAAAGAGAGTAATACAGATATCAGGATATTATGAAAAAATGCCTGGCACGTCTATCATTGTGGAGCCAGTTTCCTTCAGAACAAGAAATTGGACTCTGGGGCATCTAGTTGCTGAGCGTACTCTTAACTTACAAGACTACACCCCCACTGTTGGAATGCGTGTGACTATCGTTCGGAACAGATAGTGACATTAATAATTGAACTTATGCAACATATGTTTTATGAATCAAGCTGACTATAGCACAATGTAATAGATA